>NC_136488.1:105784126-105786626 GCF_053919585.1 Euprymna scolopes
TTCTAGTATCCACCGCGCCCCTTCCTACCAGCCAATGGGCATGCATTTTATCAAACAAAGGATCTGTTTTAGAGCTAGGTTAGTGGTTTTAGGTGGCCGTTCCGCTTCTTTTTTTTTTTATATACATATAAATATACCTATGTGTACACAATAATGCACATATATATACACATATGCGTGTGATCGCTCATGTATATTCATGTTTATTTAATTTATTTATTTGTTTGTTTTCTATTGTTATTGTTAGTTTTAAAGCTATTTTGTATCGCTATCCTAGAGTAAGTTTTATTTTGTGAACACAGTTGTTTGCTATTTCCCGCCTACAGTTTAATAGATTTTGAGGTTCTTTAAAGTACAGGATAGAAAATTTTTCATGGAGGCATAATTTACATGGGTCGTCTAAATGTCTGCATGTGGTAGCTTGTCTTATTATTTTCCATTCGACTACCGGCGAATGTCCGCTTTCTTTGAGTTCCCAGTATTTATTCGCTAGTGTTGTTTTTATACGGTGTTTTTTATTTTTGAATGTGCTTTTGTGGTCATAGTATCGGGTTTTGAAATCTAAGGAAGTCATGCCTATGTAATATTTTTTGTTATTCGGGTTTTCTTTTGCAAATATTGTTGCTTGATAGACTACGCTTTTTGTTAGACATTTGTTTTGGACTGGGCAAAGTGTGCGGTGTCTACAATTGCATTTATCTTGTTCGTTATTAGTATTTTTATTTATGGTATGGTTGTACTTGTCCGGGGTTGGTTTGTTATTATTATTATTATTATTATTATTATTATTATTATTATTATTTCTGCTAGTTTGCTAGGATACTAGAAAGCTGATTGGCCAACTAGTAATCCTCAACATGTATAAAAACAAGAAGCAACGACAGAATTCGTGCATAAGCCTGACGAATCCTATAGTTGGATGAAACGCAGAATATTCAGTGTAGCTTAATCGCCATATATATTTTATAAATTACTAAGTGAAAATAATGCATTCACTTTGACTTTCCATGTCTCACTGACTTTAGCAAATAGGGTGCATGCCTTTATAACTATTTGCTAATATTTTCTCTCCTCTGATGAGATGGTAGACATCGAAACCCTATAGGTTAAGGAGATTAATTTTCTAAAGCATTCTTTGTCTTGCTTAGAATAATAAAAATTCTTTGATATGAAACTCAACCACTTCATTTCATTTCAATGAGAGTTTTTTTTAAATTCATTGAATTACAATTTAATTTATTTGCTCTATCTTGCATATCGAGCAATTCCTGTTTAGATGGGATAACTTATAGAATATTACTGCCAGTAATATTTTGTAAACCTACAATCTCACGTTTCCATAACAACTGATTGTTAAATAAAAACTATTCTGAAGTATATATATATATATATATATATATATATATATATATATATATATATATATATATATATATATATATATATATATATATATATATATATATATATATATATATATATATATATATATATATATATATATATATATAACGCAAAATTTTTCAAGGTGAAAATAACACCGTGGATGCGAGTTAACAGCAGAGAAGCTTTTTTTTTTTTTTTTTTTTTTTTTTAATATTATAAGATTAAGGTAATTTGAAAATACTTTGTTATTGTTTGAAAAAGGCGGTGTTCAGAAAACGCCAGCCACGATTTCATACTAAATTCCTGTTAGCAGAATTAGGGCTAAGCAGAATAGAATTGTTCCGAAAGTTCTATAATGAAAACGTGTTTTGAGTAACGTCCGACTTTGGCAATTAATGATTTAATACAAAAGTTACTGAAATCATTTTGTATCGATGTCTTTTCTCAATACTTTTCTATTAGTCTTAAGCACATCGAAGCAGAGTTGTTCTAATTAAAATTTTTATGTCGAGACATGAAAAGAAGTTGAACAAACTTTCATTCCAGCTAAGATTCATCTTGGTATCATTCTGAACCATCAAATCACCTTTTTGGATCAAGATGAGCTATGATCCAGTTCGGTTCCAGGAGATGCACCATTCTAGGCATTACTGCCTTCAAAATGAGGAAGTGAGGTGGTAATTTTTGCTAGTTGCCCGGATAACCCATACTGAGGATTGCCAACGAATCCGTTATTGGCTATTTTTATACCCCCACCCCTCACGTTAAACTGACTTCATGACTAACATTGTTGCGGTGAAAGTTCACGATTTTACTAATACACCTTCGGTGATCGATAGATGCATGGTGTTTCTTTTTATTCTCTTTTACACGTTTCTTTTTTATTCTCTTTTACACGTTTCTTTTTTATTCTCTTTTACACGTTTCTTTTTTATTCTCTTTTACACGTTTCTTCTCCGCTTTCTTCTATCCACGTCTTTTTACTTTCCTTTTCTATTCCCACCGATTTTCCTTCAGTCACATCCAACTAGTTTAATGACGTATATCACCTTCATTTCATCTCTACTTATATATAAAAGAACATGTTTTCTGTATCTGCGTGTCTATATGTGTG
>NC_136488.1:105791626-105826626 GCF_053919585.1 Euprymna scolopes
GATTTTCTTATTTTATAGTTTATTTATTTAGATTCATGTTAGTTATCAAATACTGTTAGTATATTTGTCCCGGTGTTAAATGAGATCTGGTTAAAAAGGGGCTAAAAATAGTAGTGCTATACGTTCATATTGAACTTTGTAAGGGCGCATAAATACAAAACTTTTCTTTTTCGTTTCCCCCGACTTAATTGGCGTTAATACGAGGTTCTCCGTTTGTTTGTTTGTAAATAAACAAGCAGCTCGAGCACTGGAAAAGCGGTGGGTAAGTGTTTATTTAAATGGATATTTGATGAGGTCGTTAGCGTACACCAATTCTCTGGGTCAAAGGTTAGACATGCTGACTATCAACTCGTTGGCTCTATCCCTGGCTAGAGAAAAGTGCTGGTCTAGCCGCACTGATGAACTGTGTCACACACACACACACACACACACACACACACACACACACACACACACACACACACACACACACACACACACACACACATATACATATATATACATATATATATATATACACACACACATATATATATATTTATATGAACAAATGATTAATAAAACATGTTAAGAGACATCTTAAAAAAGAGTTAAAAACATATTTAATTTTAAAAAAAGGAAGCACAAGATAAGTGGATAGTCCTTAATCCGCGGAGTTTCGAAGAAATACTCTCCTTCTCATCAGAGGGCAGGAATTAGCCGGACCATATCTACTTGCCAAACGTACACAAATCCTCTCTCTCTCTCTCTCTCTCTCTCTCTTCCCCCTCTCTCTCTTATCTATTTCATATACTCCAGTGTCTAGCTAAACTAAAACCAGCCAAATCTTAAAACCCAAAATTGAAATTCCTCCCCCTCCTCTCCTTATCCCTCCCTTTTATCTCCCTCTCTCCCCCTCCCTATATTACTATATCTCCACCCACGCCTAGCTGAATTTGTTACCCCCCCACAACACTACAATCTAATGTATTTTAAACTTCAAAACTTAACTATTGTCGATCTCCGCTCCTTCTCCTTATTATCTCTTCCACCCTTTTTTTTATTTTCTCGTATTTCCTCTGAAATTGTTCTTCCAAAAATAATAGCCATTTCTGTAAGGCCTGACGAGGCTGCTGGACCGTAGATATGGTCTGGCAACCGAAACATGTGTAACTAAACAGATAAAACGGTAATAAAAAATAAAACGTATATATGTGTGTGTATGCGTGCGCGTGTGTGTGCCTGTGATAAGACTATATATATATACATTTTATTTGTTTTATGTAAGCATTTATATATCGCTACACATTCATGAGCATGTTTCGGTCAGTTAGTTACAAGTAATTAAAGTGGTAAAAGTTAAGCTTCCCACTGCATTGTTTACAAAGGCATTCTGAGGTAGTGGCGATAGACAAATATCAACCTACGGCTGACCAACAGTGTATATAATCCGTCTCAAAATATATCTTCTATGATACAACTATATTTCTGATGTTTATTTTTTTAAACAAAGTATGTTTTTTTTTTCAAATAGTAAAATAATATAGTAAAGTATAAATGAAATATTAAAAAGTTCATAAATGTATTTTTAATAGAAATGTATATAGTTATGCTATAATACTATTGGAAAATAAAAATATGAAGATTCTAACAACAAACGGTTAATTCTTTTACACTGTTGGTCTTCCGTAGATTATATGTTTGGCGTCCAGTTAAAAGTAAGGTATTGTGATTATATTACCGTTATAATCTCGACCGCTAGACCTATATTTTCACGGTTTTATGTAATAATTGTTGTGTTTCAGCAGGCAGTTCTTTTTTGTTTCTGCTTACCGGATTTCTTTTCTTTTATACCAATTTATTTTTCATTTTTGTTTATCGGCTCAGACGAAGAGTTCATTCGTTGAAACACATAATTGCATTAGCCTTAGACAAATTAAATGTTTATTTAATAAATATAAAGCTTTGGCAAGTATTCAGCCCTAAAAAAATAACTTTACGTTGATTTATAAACATATTTGGTAACACGAAGGAAAGACACTAGCGTGCTAAGTCAAGGGTGAAATTTTTGACTGGGTTCGAATGTAGAAATATATTTTCTTATTATATATCAATCTTATATAAGAAACTCAATGTGATTACAGAGCAATATATAGAATAAATGACAAAAATTTATATTCCAAAATTCATAATGTTGATCATTTTGGGACTAAACACTTGAAATTTTAGATGTAGGTTACTTGGACATGGATCAAACTTTTTAAATTGATTTGAGCCCAAAACAATTTATTCCTTTAAATCAGTTGAATTTTATAAATCACCCGATTAAAAGGAATAAATTATAAGATGGTCAACATCATGAATTTTGGAATATAAATTTTTGTCATTTATTCTATCTATCTATCCCTCTATCTATCTATCTATCTATCTATCTATCTATCTATCTCTCTCTCTCTCTCTCTCTATATATATATATATATATATATATATATATATATATATATTCAGTTTAGTCCGGCTTCGCTTGAGCCCTATGTACTTTTCATACCTTTATGTGCATATATATATATATATATATATATATATATATATATATATATATATATATATATATATATATATATATATATATATATATATATATTAAAAAGTTTGACTCATGTCCAAGTAACCTACATCTAAAATTTCAAGTGTTCGCTCAAAAACTGATTAAAAAGCTTGCTGCATGTTTGAATACCCTTTATGTGAGATTTCAAGTTTTTAGACCCAAAATTGGCTGAATAGTTTGCTAGAGACTGCAAAGGTCAAATCTTTTGAACTTTGACCCATTGGCAGCCAAATTTTCGGCCCCAAAACGATTAAAAAGCTTGCCCTATGTCTGAATACATTTTATGTAAAATTTCAAATGTTAAAACCAAAAATTAGCTGAGTAATTTGGCAGCGACCGCAGAGGTCAACTTTTTAAAACTTTGACCCCTTAACATTTATTGTTTTGGGCTCAAATCAAGTTAAAAAGTTTGATCCATGTCCAAGTAACCTACATCTAAAATTTCAAGTGTTTAGTCCCAAAATTGGCGGAGGAGTTTGGTAGAGTTTTCAAAGTTTAAATCGTTGAACTTTGACCCATTGACACCAAATTTCTGGCCGAAAACCTATTAAAAAGATTTTCCCAAATCTCTATACCCCTTATGTCAAATCTCGTATATGTAGACTGAAACTTGACAGAGTAGTTTGGTAGGGAAATATACACACAGACACACTCACAGGCATACACACACAGACAGACAATTTCACTTTTATAAATAAATAAATATATATATATATATATATATATATATATATATATATATATATATATATCCTTTTAAGACAAGACCAGGTAAAAGTATTTTCTCGAATACAACAGTTTTATATCATCTTAAGAAGATTCACATCAGAAACATTATGTCTAAAATCATTATTCCACTTTTAATCAAAGTAAACGATTTTGCCTCTAAAAATGTCTAGAATTTAAGAAGTCTGAAAGAGAAATTGAGATTCCAAGAATTTTTCTAAATTAATTTTTCATGACTATTCATCCAATACAATGGAAATCTAGATTTTTGTATTTTCAAAATAATGTTGTGCTCATATTATGCCCCCACAAAACCCTTTAAAATACTAAAAAAAAAACCCAAAAAACTCTGAAATTTAGGAAATACTAATTGATGCCTAAAGCATATTTTTGATATTTCACAGACATTAGGGGGGGGGCGGTCTACATTTTCATCTCTTTTTATTCACTTTGCAAAAAACTAAAATAAACGAAATATTGTTTATATTAAGATCCATTATGCATAGCAGTTGTCGTCTATAAATCATAATAGACGGTTAATTAATTTAGAAATGAATTCGGTACATACATAAAACAGATAAACATATTTTATTTATAGAGAGATTTCAATACATTCACATAATGAGATTTTCTTTTGTTTATACATGTAATGTATTAATCTCTTATATACAAATTAGTCAAAACAATATTTTATACAAAAGTAAAAAAAAAATATATATAAAATGCGACTTATGTCAACACTTTTCTGCAGGTTTGCGGATCACTCAGTCATTGGAAGTGTATTAAAAAAATAAATTCGACCAGTTAATTCTTGCGTTCGGGTGTGAATCGTGGCTTTTCATTTTATTTAAGTATTGGGAACAATTTAGTGATGCATAAAAATGCAGTAAATAACGAAAACATTGCTTATCTTATGATGAATCACGTTTTTATTATCGTTTTTTGTTTTTGCTTTTAGAAATACATCATTCTTCTGACGCGATTGGGACACATCCTCAGTTAATTGATAGTTTTGATCATTCGAAACCATTTCCTTGGGTTGACTAAGCCCAGATTCATCAGGCTCGTGCCCAAATCTCTCGCTACGAATTTGTAAAAGTATGGTCTTTCCTCTTGCACACACACACACACACACACACACACACACACACACACACACACACACACACACACACACACACACACACACACACACACACACACACACACACAAAACAAATAGATAAAAAGAAAAAAAAAACTGATACTCAAAGTCGTGTGAAAAAAATCATGTCATGACTGTAGTGTATATAGAATAAGTTAAAATAAATATATGTAAAATAAAGATTCTTGTTCGTAAATGCACTTCTTTAAAATTACAAAATTAAGTATTTGTCTCTAATTTACATACGGATATACGACGCCATATAACTGAAGCTTGGTGTGCATGCTATTTTTTCATAATATACAATCCATAGTTTACACTTGTAGGCTTTTAATAAGTTTTTATATGAATTTTATTTCTTTATCAACCAGTCAATTAAATATCCACAAACATCAAACATCTAAAACAAGTTTATATTAGCTGTGTGTTTAAGTATCTTGTCAGAAGGCATATCCACAGCCTTGCCGCACGAGATATAGATTGAATATTCCTTGAACTACCGTTGCACCATTTCAAACAAAATTTACCATCACGTGTTTGTTATAGGTCCAACTTTTTCATGCAAAAAGTAAAATGCACACATTTTAAACGCATAAAAATAAGAGTTATACGCAACATGTTATTTTATACGCAACATGTTATTTTATATGCAACATGTTATTTTATATGCAACATGTTATTTTAAGCGCAACATGTTATTTTATATTCAACATTTTATTTTATATACAACATGTTATTTAGTATCAAATATGTTATTTTATATGAAACATGTTATTTTACATGCAACATGTTATTTTATATTCAACATTTTATTTTACATGCAACATGTTATTTTATATTCAACATGTTATTTTATATTCAACATCTTATTTTATATTCAACATGTTATTTTATATTCAACATGTTATTTTATATTCAACATGTTATTTTACATGCAACATGTTATTTTATATTCAACATTTTATTTTATATACAACATGTTATTTTATTCAACATGTTATTTTATATTCAACATGTTATTTAGTATCAAATATGTTATTTTATATGAAACATGTTATTTTACATGCAACGTATTATTTTATATGACACATGTTATTTTATATTCAACATGTTATTTTATATTCAACATCTTATTTTATATTCAACATGTTATTTTATATTCAACATGTTATTTTATATTCAACATCTTATTTTATATTCAACATGTTATTTTATTCAACATGTTATTTTATATTCAACATGTTATTTTACATGCAACATGTTATTTTATATTCAACATGTTATTTTACATGCAACATGTTATTTTATATTCAACATGTTATTTTACATGCAACATGTTATTTTATATTCAACATGTTATTTTATATTCAACATGTTATTTAGTATCAAATATGTTATTTTATATGAAACATGTTATTTTACATGCAACGTATTATTTTATATGAAACATGTTATTTTATATGACACATGTTATTTTATATTCAACATCTTATTTTATATTCAACATGTTATTTTATATTCAACATGTTATTTAGTATCAAATATGTTATTTTATATGAAACATGTTATTTTACATGCAACGTATTATTTTATATGACACATGTTATTTTATATTCAACATGTTATTTTATATTCAACATCTTATTTTATATTCAACATGTTATTTTATATTCAACATGTTATTTTATATTCAACATCTTATTTTATATTCAACATGTTATTTTATATTCAACACGTTATTTTATATTCAACATGTTATTTTATATTCAACATGTTATTTTATATTCAACATCTTATTTTATATTCAACATGTTATTTTATTCAACATGTTATTTTATATTCAACATGTTATTTTACATGCAACATGTTATTTTATATTCAACATGTTATTTTACATGCAACATGTTATTTTATATTCAACATGTTATTTTACACGCAACATGTTATTTTATATTCAACATGTTATTTTATATTCAACATCTTATTTTATATTCAACATGTTATTTTATATTCAACATGTTATTTTACATGCAACATGTTATTTTATACGTAACCCTTATTTATATACAACATGTTATTTTATATTCAACATCTTATTTTACATGCAACATGTTATTTTATACGTAACCCTTATTTATATACAACATGTTATTTTATATGAAACATGTTATTTTATATGAAACATTTTATTGTATATGCAACATTTCATTTTATATGCAACATTTTATTTTATATGCAACATTTTATTTTATATGCAACATGTTATTTTATATACAACATGTTATTTCATACGCAACATGTTATTTCATATGCAACATGTTATTTTACATGCAACATGTTATTTTATATTCAATATGTTAATTTATATAAAACATGTTATTTTATAAGAAATATGTTATTTTATATGAAACATGTTATTTTATATGCAACATGTTATTTTATATGCAACATGTTATTTTACATGCAACATGTTATTTTATATGAAACTTGTTATTTTATATGGAACATATTTTATATGAAACATGTTATTTTATATGAAACATGTTTTTTATATGCAACATGTTATTTTACATGCAACATGTTATTTTATATTCGACATGTTATTTTATATTCATTATGTTAATTTATATAAAACATGTTATTTTACATGCAACATGTTATTTTATATTCAACATGTTTATTTATATAAAACATGTTATTTTATACGCAACATCTTATTTATATACAACATGTTATTTTATATACAACATGTTATTTTATATGAAACTTGTTATTTTATATTCAACATGTTATTTTATATTCAACATGTTAATTTATATTCAAAATTTTATTTTATACGCAACATCTTATTTATATACAACATGTTATTTTATATACAACATGTTATTTTATATGAACCTTGTAATTTTATATTTAACATGTTATTTTATACGTAACGTCTTATTTATATACAACATGTTATTTTATATTCAATATGCTATTTTATATTCAACATGTTATTTTAAATGCAACATTTTATTTTATATACAACATGTTATTTAATACGCAACATGTTATTTTATATGCAACATGTTATGTCATATGCAACATGTTATTGTATATACAACATGTTATTTTATATGAAACATGTTATTTTATATGCACCATGTTATTTTATACGCAACATGTTATTTTATATACAACATTTTATTTTATATACAACATGTTTTTTTATATTCAACATGTTATTTTATATTCAACATGTTATTTTATATGAGACATGTTATTTTATATGCAACATCTTATTTATATACAGCATGTTATTTAATATCAAACATGTTACTTTATATGAAGCATGTTATTTAATATGAAACGTTATTTTATATACAACATGTTATTTTATATACAACATGTTATTTTATATTCAACATGTTATTTTATATGAAACATATTATTTTATACGCCACATTTTATTTTATATACAACATGTTATTTTATATGCAACATCTTATTTATATACAACATGTTATTTTATATGAAACATTTTAAATTTTAGGAAACATGTTATTTTATATGCACCATGTTATTTTATATTCAACATGTTATTTTATATGCAACATCTTATTTATATACAACATGCTATTTTATATGTAATATATTATTTTATATGCACTATATTATTTTATATTCAACATGTAATTTTATATTAAACATGTTATTTTTATGCAACATATTATTTTATATGCAATATGTTATTTTATATGCAACATGTTATTTTATATACATGTTATTTATATGCAACATATTTTTATATGCAACATGTTATTTATATACAACATGTTATTTTATATGAAACATTTTTTTTTCAAAATTGGTAGTCAATCAAAATTTTAATATCTGTTAAATATTGTATCGATTTGATTTATTTATATATTTTTTCTAATAAATTAATAGCTTTTGTGAAATTGTTTGAATCCAGAAAAAATGAATTTGTGGACAATATAAAAAAATAAAATCAAACAGTAGCTTCTTCCTGGTCATTGTCTTTCTGTCTCCTTTTCGCTTTATGTCTATTTTCTCTCTAACTAAGCATTAAATAATATTACTCTTCATGGTGAAATCTTGGCAATGGTGCATAAAAGGAGACACTAACTTTTAAACACCCCAGAATAGGCACATGCGTTCCTCAATTTATGTATGGAAGCATAGAATCGATACAGTTTTCAATTATATATATATATAATAAATTCCACAGCCAAACAACGTCGCAGCCCACAAGAGCCATGACAGTCAAAGAGCCGGAAGTCCAAGACTCGAGTTTCGCCCTCATTTGGGCTCGTCAGTTAGACACATCCGAACTCAGGATTCGAAACCCGAGCCTCTTGCATGCAAGGCAAGCACTCTACCAACTGAGCAAACGCCCTGCACACAAGAATTTCAATTAACCAACACAGATCAAGCAAACCGCGCCGAAATCCGACTGTGAAATGAACCTACTACGTCTCAACAAGGGACGCGGTCATCCAACCAGCTAATAACCCCAAGCTGATGTCTCACTAGTAGGAGTTTTAACTCGAAAGGACGATGCCATCCAGCAATACTAACCAAGCGAGCAACTTATGATAGGATTTTCAGAATGTGAAAGATTGTATATAATAAATTCCACAGCCAAACAACAATATATATATATATATATATATATATATATATATATATATATATATATATATATATATTTGTTAACTTAATAAAATATAGTTATTGAAAAAGATATGCGATTAAAAAAACTTGCTAAAAAAGTTTATGCAGTTTTATATATTTTTATAAATTTTATAAATTTTTTTGTTAATATGTTTTTCAAACATATTTAGTGTTTTTTTTTTTTAATAGGAGTCACCGCTTATCAAGGCCTGGAGGCCACTCAAGAATAAGGGTTGATGGGTATACAGTAGCCAATGGGTTTATAGCGTAGTAATCGTAAGTGGAGGAAATTTTGTAAATTAGATTACTTTAGGGAGGCGGTTGATCAAGAACTTGTTTACGTTGGACTTGAAGACAATTAGATTGTAGTCAGCTGGAAAGCAGGCAAACGGAAGAGTATTCAACAGGCGTGCAGTTCTAAGAAAGAAGCTTTGGTTATGGAATCTACGTTTAGGTTTAGGCACAGATAAAGCGTGGAGAAATTATTGATAGTGGTTTTGGATAGACGAGTGATTTTTGTGAAAGTTTGGCACGGGGGATCTAGATTGGAGCTCAGACGAGTACTTGCAATGAAAATAACGATAAACCACTTATGGATCCACGCTATTTTTTAAAATAGTATTTTTGAAGTTTATTTAAAGTTTATGATATGTTTTTCTTAAATTGTAAGAATAGGTACAGAACATCCTTCCCTAAATTGTACAGAATAGGTACAGAACATCCTCTCCTCCCTATGTTAAGAATGGTTTTTTAAATAATATTATTTCAGCACGGACCAATAAGTGCACTAATACCTGTATTTTTTTTACGGCCTAACCTAGCGCAGTATAACACCGCCAATCTCCCCATGTTAAGAACGGTTTTCGAAATAAACATCCCCAACCTTGAAAGTCGTACTTAACATGGGAAAGTTGGGGGCGCTTATACCACGGTGGGTTAGGTCATAAAAAATACCATATTTTTTTCCCAAAAATATAACATGCCTTCGTTTTTGTACTATGCATAATTCATTGCTTGTTACTGTGAAGTAGGAAAAAAAATGGGCGCGTATGTTAACAGTAATTCCAATCTAAGGGAGATAACTAGTATAGACATGACAAAACTAAACATATTTTCCAAGGTATAATTTGGGACGCTTAATGATTAACCTACACAAAACAAAAAGCAAACAACCTGTTACAATGAATCGATGTTAATTAACGAAGTTAAACCTGAATAATCTATTACGATCTTTTTTATCAATTTTTTTTTGGTAATATATTTTTCTAACATGTTTACATTTTTTATTTTAAAAAAGGTTTGTTTTTTCAAAACGTTTTTTTTTTTTCAAAAACTTTTATTTTCTTTATTTAAACCTGATTACGATCGTTTCCGATTAAAAAAAATATTATTGTTATGGTTAAGTATATTTTTTTTTTACTTCTTTATAATAAAAATATATAAAAATACGTAAACTTTCTTTATTAACTGATTTTGCGTTTTTAATCGCATAGAAATATCTAAACAGTTTGACAAAGTAAACATTAGGGACTGCCAAACGATTGTGAAGATTGGACCGCATGTTTCCGTGACGTCAGATTTGTGTGTACTATACGAACTATGGAAAGCAGAAGCGACTTAATGATTTTTTAAAACCTTTGTTTATCTTCTTCAAACTGCAATTAATAGTTAATCTTTGTTATAATTTTGTTAGGTTTTAAGATTTACACAGTTTAACGATTAATAATATTATAAACATTTGTATATTAAATATGAAATACGGTTTTACTGAATGTTCTTTTAGTTACCTACGGGCTTCCATATTTTGTTCGGTAAAAAGGGACAAACAAAATATGAGGGGGGGGGGGCTACAAAATGCTTAATATTGTGCAATGATATTTTCCAATTAGTTTTACTCTGGCGATAAAATAGCTGAAGAGTCATGTTTATATTAAAACTTAATATTAAAAAAAAAATTAAACACAATTAATTAAAAATCTATGTTGTAACGGAACATTTTGAAATAATGGAATGTTAATCGTTTTAATCTTTTACAAATTAATTAATTTTTACGAAGTTTATTTTTCTTGGCAATTCAACTGATTATAGTATATATTAATTCGAAAACACGCTATTAAAAAAACCGTAATAATAAGTTTATATCAATTTTTTAATTGCAACTTCAAGGTAAATTTTCGTTCAATATGTGCATTTAAATTTAAAAAAATAAATATTTTTTACTTATTTGAACTCTTATGTTTCATAATACATATGAATTTCGATAGATTTAAATATATTTTGTTCGAATTTCGAAAAAATAAATATGGGGAACAAGCACTAAAAAATAATTCCCCTCGTACATTTTACGAAAACTACATTTTCTATGTAACTTCATTCTAAAAAGTATCGAAAATTCTAAAGTATCGAAAATTTCACAAAAATCTGATCATTAGTTGACTTTTGCTAGATTATGTTTTCACGTTCGAAATGCTTACTACATGGGAACGTTATTTTAAAGCGCCAATTATGTGAACACGATTTTCGTCTCGCAATTTCATTATTTTCGTTCGATGAAAAATTTTTAAAAAAATTGTTACTGGTTTATTTTGCCCTTCTTCTTTTAAATGGTACAAAAGTTATATTGATAATATTAATTTATAATAAAGTTACATCGTGTTACATATAGGGTGGGGTAATTCTGTAGTGAATTTTGTCAGTCCCTAGTGAACACATTTATTTGAAAAAGATATGCGACTAAAAAATACAAAATCAATTGATTAAGAATGTTTACGTATTTTTATATATTTCTATTATAAGGGGGGGGGTAAAAATAAACGTGAAATATAGTTAACTATAAACATGTTTTTTTTTAATCGGCGATGATCGTTATAAACTGCGCAGGTTTGCATAAAGCATATGGTAAATAAAGTATATTTAAATCTAGTATAGTAAAAAAGAAAACGTAACTATATTAAAAAAAAGTAACTATTTTATAAAAAAATATATATTAGCAAAACTATCTTATTATTTTACCCAAAAGTAATCAGTTTTGAAGAATAGCGGAAGTATTGTATCCATTTTGTGCTTCCATAATTTATTGACAGACCAGTTGCCATGTTTGAAATAAGGGTCTGGTTTTATGCACCATTACCGAAATCTTTTATTTATAATGCATTATCTAATTGGTTGTATTCCGGTGCATTCTTAATAAAATAATAAAAGATAGATGAAGAAAGAGAGAAAGAGATGTATAAAATAAGAGGAAAGTATGGGTCCAGCAACATACAGCGAAAAAAAGTGAGAATAATAGATAGACGCATAATACTCTATTCGAGTCACTTTATGAGTTAATAGTAAATTATGGCTAATTAGAACAACTAAAATCGAAGTTTGTTATAACATAACTCAATCCCAAAACCGAGGAATATTTTAGCATGTATTTTATATGATTCAAATATATAGGAAAAACAAACTTACAAACAAATCTAGCTTTACATACCCTAATAATAGAATGCAATTTATGTCGTAGGCATACGCGACTCCACTATAAACTCGACTGTGTCATATTTTCCCCCATGGAGAGATGATTAACAGCCACACAAATATGATTATCTCTATTTACCCTTTAACATCATGGCAGCGTAATACATTTTAATTAAAACAACATTTTTTTAGTCTGGTTTCAAGTGCCAGAAACTTCTACGCGATTAACATGGCTCCCCGCGAACGCAAAAGAACCCCGCGGTGGCATGCTCACACCTTTACTTTTATAGTGTCGTCAAAAATGCACCCCCCCTCTTTTCAAAAGTTAAACGATTTTTATGATACCCGTTAGCAAAATATGCGGTATCAAATTAATTGAATTGATTCATTGGTGTTCTCAATGGATGACTCAATGGTAAAAAGGAGAAAGGGTAAAATATTAGATAAAAAAAGAAACACACACACACCCACACACACACACACACACACACACACACACACAGTCTTGATGATCTCCCCTGATTCATGTTCAGCGCACATACTGTTCATTGTGCTTTCATGGCAAATGACATTTTGCACAATCTTATGGTCATTGTCAAACACTAGTGAAAATGAGAAGTTGAAGTTGACTACGTTTTTTTTTTCGCCAACAAAAAGACCAACAACGATCTAAGAAAACTAAAAAGTGGAAACTGAGCCTTTAATCAGAACAAATGACAATCCGATTCAATGTAGTAAAAATGACAAAACATGGGAATATAGAATCGAACTGAGCCGAGCGCGATGTGTTAGGTTCAAGTTCTTTGGTGTAACTATTGCATCACTTTCACGAATTGCCTTGAGAAAAGTATAAATCCGTATATGCTCACTATGGATGCAATAGTAGGACACACCTGATTTTCTAGCTGCTGTTGGGCAACTAACTTTGGAGAAAGAAAACTCTGAAATAACACTAACACTCTGCTTATTCCGGCATTGTTTCTAGTCGTCTTGAATATATCTTTGCCATTCAGGCGTGACTGTGATAGTACAATCCTTGCTTTACTGTGGGTGTCTGTTACTTCTTGAGACTGAAAGAAGGCCATATATTTAAAATTGTAGCGCTGACATTAGAAATAGAGAAAATAGAAACACTTATCAGTGTAGACTGTTTTTTTCTGGACGACGTTTCTTGTATATTGTCTATATAATTTGAGGGATTGGGTGGGACTGCATTATATTATTAACTAGCCTGGGTGCCCAGCGTTGCCCTGTTGTTCGGAAGTGTGGGTTGAGAAAAAAAAAATGGTAATAGGCAGGAAGCAGGCAAGCAGGCAGGCTCGAACCCGTTCTGCGAAGGAGGAAAAGAACGTGAAAATAAAAAGAAAACGTGACGTATTTGCCGATGTACCCATCGCCAGTACAGAAGTGGTGAAGGTTTAAATTAAGGCAAGTCAGTCGAAAAGAGGAGATAACTTCCGAAAATACCGGCGAAAAAAGCGACCCCTCCTTGTAGAAAAGTGCCCAGTTGAGAGTGAAGGAATTTATGTTTTTTAGCCAATTTTTCGATATTTGTCGCCCGAAGTGTCGAACTTCAAAATGCTACCGATCTCATGAAAATCCATTGCATCTGTTGAAAGTTTTAGGCAGACATAAGTCTAATATAAACAAATTCTTGATGAGCCGCCTCTTAAGTAATCCGATTTACCAAATTTCCATTACTAACGATTACTACAATATTATCCCATTGACTACTGTACACTTTATAACCCTTATCCTCGAGTGGCCTCCGGGCTTTGATAAGTGGTGACTCCTATGTGAAAAAGACATTCATACATACATACATAATACATACATTTAAACAGACAGGTGAGATTTATATTATAGACTAGCCTGAGTGCCCGGCGTTGGCCAGGTGTTTGGAGGTGTGTGTTGAGCAAAAACAAAAAAAAAAAAGTGGCAGTAGGTAGGCAGACTGTTTCGATATAAACATTTATAAAAATCGGTGGGTACCCGGGTGTTTTTGGTGATGTGTGGTCGGTCGTAGGTGGGGGTGTTAATGAAAACCTGAGAATAAGCGAAGTAAAAAAAACAAAAAAAAAACAGAAAAACGAACGCTACGTGAAAAATGGCTTAAATAACACTGGTTCAATATTCAAATTTAAAAAATCGAAAAAAAAAATCTCACACCACGATTGAAACCCAAAACGTTTGGATAATGACCCACCGCGCTAACCAACTGACCTGGGGACAAAAGTGGTTGGTCGCGTTCAATGCTGCCAAGACTAAACTAGTTTCATTCAATAATTACAAGAAACCCTCTCTACCACCAATAGCAATGGCCAACGACCCTTTATCTGAGAGTCCATCTTTCAAACTCCTTGGCCTAACGTTCACAGGAAACATGAGTTGGAACAATTACATTGAAGGCATTGCCAGGGCCGCTGCAAGAAAGGTAGGCTCTCTCTACCGTGCTAGAAAACTACTAACACCCGAAAGTATCCTGTACCTCTATAAGGCCACCATTCGCCCATGTATGGAGTATTGCTGCCACATCTGGGCTGGTGCATCTGCTACTAGTCTCTCGCTCCTTGACAAGGTTCAAAAGAGAGTCGCAAATCTGATAGGCCCTGAACTGGCATCTAAGCTTCAGCCTCTGTCCCATCGACGAAATGTTGCATCCCTCTGCCTGTTCTACAAGTATTTTAGTGGTGAATGCTCTGATGAACTGCAATCACTTGTGCCCCCACGACGCGAGCACCCTCGACAAACCCAACAGGCTACTAGATCCCACCCCCACACTGTAGAGGTCCCTAGATGTAAAAGATCTTTTTACTCCAATAGTTTCTTCCCCAGAACCGCAAGACTCTGGAATTCCATTCCAGGTCCCTGCTTCCCCAACAGTACTGACGTGCAGAAGTTCAAGTGTAACGTGAACCGACACCTTGCTGCCCAAATCCCTACATAGTACCCCAGTAGTTGTTGCCCCTGATAGTAGCCCCCTACACCAAAGTGGCAATTTGCCTTGTTTGGGGTGAAAATGTAATAAAAAAAAAAAAAAAAAAAAAAAATACGACATACATGAAATTGTGTCAGTTCTTCAAATATTTAAACTAAATCAGGTCATGACGTCATCTGACGCATGCATAGAACTGATCTCGTCATGAGAGGACGGTTTTTGCTCCCCCCCTGTAGAAAAGTGTTTATTTCAGGGTGAAAATATATATAATGTTCATTCAAATTTATATAAATAATTGTAAATAAATGAAGATGAAAATATCAAATAATAAACTAAGTATATAAGAAACACAAGTATTGGTGGCTCCATTACTGTGTGTGCATGTGTGCATAATGTGTGTGTGTACGTGTTTGTGTAAATGTGTATGTGTGTCACAATGCATACGCCAAACAATCATATGTGTCCATATTAGTACACTTTATTGCATTAAAACCGTACAAGTTTGTGTCGGACATTTGAATAAAAGAAATTGCTACATGCAGTAGGAAAGATGGGCACCTTTGTCTTCCACACTACATCAATCTAAGAAAGCACAAGCGTGTCAATTCACTTGTATGCGTCTCGTCAAACAAAAGAAGGATTATACTATGCAGGTTCGCAATCCCAGTTTACATAATGAACACGAAGCGTGTAACAATGGAAATGGCCGGCAAGTAAATATGCGAATATTGATAGGACGTCTTTTCAGGCTTAAATGATTGCATAATTCGATATTGAGGTGGACGAGGGTAATAAATTAATTCAATGGTTCAACAGTCAAGTCTACTAATTGTTATTGTTCATAATTGTTGCCACTGGTAATGCTGCACCCACTCTGCCACCCTCTGCTGTTGCGATGGCCGCCTTCTTTAAGCAATCGTTCGAGTCGTTGGGTCACATTTGTGGCTTCCAGCTATTTTAAGGATTTCATTTACTAATATCGCGCCTCCTGTCGTGTCGATCTTGTAATTAGCCGATAGTAAAGCATCTACATAAATAAATATGAATTAAAAAAAATATAAAATAAAGCCCTCTTTTCAATAAAAACAAAAGAATCAACAAAGAGAAGTAGTTTGAAATATTAAATAAATTTATTAGATTTAAAATCTGCAGTACTCATTAATTAATTACTTTTATAATGAGCATTGTTTTTATTGATTTTTTTTTTTATTAAAGACTGACCACATTTTAAATTATTTTTTACGACTTTTCATTCCCCAGTGTGCTTGGAGACATAAGTACACATTTAAACTCCCAAATTTGTTTATGCCAAGGAAAATATATCCCATGAAAATCAGTAAATTATAAACCAATGGCTCTTAAAAATAAAAGAAAGAGGACAATTGCATATGACACTTATTTCAGAAAATGATGAATTTTATCAAAAAATAATCTTTACAAGTAAGAAAAAAGTGGGAGACGATTTCTCATGGGCGTCCACATAGAAGGCGAGTGAAATTAATAACTTATGTTTGTAAATATGAAATACTATTATATACTTGCAAAACTAATAACTTATGAAATACTATTATATACTTGCAAAAATATATGATTGCATAAAATATTAAAATTGCAACGTATTTTAATTAACTAACTTTTACAGGATCAATAGTAATTCTATTTTAATAAGCTACTACATTAGTTCCTAACTTTTGTGTGGCATTTTCATTGGTGTTGGAATATAGAATTTTATAAGAAAAGGAAGTAGAAAGTACAGGAGAATATGACATAAAAACCGGAAGTAGGATGAGGTTTAAGTTGGATGAAATGAAAATGAGAGACGGTAGAACGGAAAAAAACAAAACAAAACAACAATTTTAAAAAACAAACCAACATTCCCTTACTTTTTTTTTTACATGGGGATCACCACTTATCAAGGCCCGTAAGCCACTCGGGGATAAGGGTTATTTTGTGTACAATAATCAATGGGATAATATCGTAGTATAAGTTGGTATTGGAGATTTGATAAAGTGTCTTACTTAAGGGGGCGATTAATCAGGAATTTGTTTATGTTGAACTTGAAGACGTTCAAGCTGTAGTCAGGTGGGAAACAGGCAAACGGAAGAGAATTCCACAGGCGTGCACTCCTCAGAAAAAAAGCTATGTTCATGGAATCTACGTTTTGATTTAGGCACAGATAAAGAGTGGGGGAAATTACTGAATATGGTTTTAGCTAGACGGGTGTTTATCATGAAGGATTGGCGAGTGGGGACCAGAGATTGGAGCTCGGGCGAGCACTTGCCATGGAAATAACGATAAAACAAAGACAGGCTCGCAACGTCTCTTCTGTGGGAGAGAGGTTGCAGGGAAGAGAAGAGAGTATCCCCTACTAAGCCACGGTCTATTTTGTACTTTGTCAAGGCAGGATAGGCTATCTTTTGAAGCTCCAGCCCAGATGTGGCAACAGTACTCCATCTTTGGACGTACTTGGCTTTTATAGAAATAGAGAATTGTATCAGTAGTGAGATATCTTCTGGAGCGGTAGAAGGATCTTACAATTTTCCCAGCGTCCCGGGCAACAGACTTTATATACGTGTTCCATTTCAGATGAGGAGCTTGTCAAAACATGAAGCCTTCCCAAGACGAGAGCCATCCATTTCAATTGATGCTAGATGAGGAACAGAGCGTTGATGATGTAAAGTTAGGAGCTTGGTTTTAGATGCATTAAAAGTAACCAGCCATCTCTTCCCCCACTGAAACACGCGCTCAAGATCAGAGGAGAGGGAATCAGAGAGCTTTGTCATTTACGGCCTTTGATGTGTTGCCGTAGATGGTCGTGTCATCAGCATAGATGTCAACGAATGAATTAAGTATGTGTTTTGGGAGATCATTGATGTAGATCAGAAAGAGAGTTGGGCTCAGGATGGACCACTGGGGGACTCCAGCATTAATACTCCGAGTCTCTGATTGCTGCCCATCAACCACTACTCTTATGAACCTATCAGAGAGAAATGATTTAATTATTGAGAAAACTTTTCATTTCTCAACCCTCAAACTTCTTCCATTACTTTCTTGTTCAGTTTCTATACCTCCACAAGTCAGCTTAATTCTTTTTCTCAGTCAATGTTGACACGTTTTCACATTAGCCCAGTTGTGCAGTAGCGTCAACAGCAGTCATCCTTCTTTCACATATAAAACTCACCTTAAACGATTATCTATTTTGTTGCTATTTTCCGTCTAGTTTTATTCACTTTCTTAAAGCCATTTAATATTTCCACTTCTCTAATACCCCTACACATTAGGACTTCTCTGATACCCCTTAATATTTTACCTTTAAAGCTGCTTTTAGGACTGCCAGCAACCACTGTAAAAGAGTAATAAAAATGCAAGAGAGCTATATGCCCAGTCTGTTAAATCCAAGGTAGCTGATCAGCGGCTTGGTTCCCACCAGTTTGGGCAAATAACAAATAGGATCCTGAACAGAAGTGTGCGTTCTATCCCACCCATTATCAATGGACCAGAGGTCATCTCGTCAGCGTCAGACAAGGCAAAACAATTTGCAAAGAACTTTGCAGCTAACTCTACCCTATGCGACGAAGGCCACCAACTCCCCATATTTCCTCCTATAACACAGAACAAGCTAGGTAACATATAAATATCCCTGCATGAGGTCGCCAAGCTAATCAAGAACCTAGATTCCAGTAAAGCAACTGGCCCTGATGTCATCCCAATTATAGTGCTAAAAAAGCTTCAACCAGAACTCGCTCCCATACTTATGAAACTATTTAAGCGCTGCCTTAAGGAGAAGTGCTTTCCGACTCCCTGGAAGACATCATCAGTTTGCCCTGTATTTAAGAATTCAGGTGATAAATCATCTCCCTCTCAGTACAGACCAATAAGTCTCCTGTATGTTATGAGTAAGTTGCTGGAATCCATATTAAATAGAGAAATAGTCAATCACCTCAGCAGAAATAATCTTCTTAGTGACACACAATATGGTTTCCGCTCTGCAAGATCTACCGCAGATGTGCTGATGGTTATATCCACCAGGATTAGTTAATCTCTTGACAAAGGCTTCCTTTCTAGGGCAATTGCTCTTGACATATCAAAGGCCTTCGACAAGGTATGGCATAAGGGTCTACTTCACAAGATTTCCAGCTACGGTATAACTGGAAATGTTTTCTCAATCATTAAATCATTTCTCTCCGATAGGCTCATAAAAGTAGTCGTAGATGGACAAAAATCGGAGGCTTGCAATATAAATGCTGGAGTCCCTCAGGGGTAAATCCTGGGCCCAACTCTCTTCCTGATCTACATCAATGACCTCCCTAAACACATACTTAAATCATTCGTTGACATCTATGCTGATGACACGACCATCTACGGAAACACATCAAAGGCTGTAAATGACAAAGTTCTCTCTGATTCTCTCTCCTCTGAACTCGAGCACGTGGTTCAGTGGGGGAAGACGTGGCTGGTTACCTTTAATGCATCCAAAACCAAACTCCTATCCTTACATCATCAACGCTCTGATCCCCAGCTGGCATCAATCGGGATGGATGGCTCTCGTCTGGGTGAGGCCCCATGTTTTGACAAACTTCTGGGTTTGACCTTTACTCCTGATCTGAAATGGAACACATACATCAAGTCTGTTGCCAAGGTCGCTGGAAAGATGGTGGGATCCTTCTACCGCTCCAGAAGATATCTCACTACTGATGCAATTCTCTATCTATATAAAAGCCAAGTACGTCCAAGGATGGAATACTGCTGCCATATCTGGGCAGGAGCTGCTAAAAACAGCCTATCCTGCCTTGACAAAGTACAAAATAGACTTCATGGCTTAGTGGGGGATGCCCTTTTCTCTACCCTGCAACCTCTCCCCTACAGAAGAGACGTTGCGAGCCTATCCTTGTTTTATCGTTATTTCCATGGCAAGTGCTCGTCTGAACTCCAATTTCTGGTCCCCCCTCGCCAATCTTTCACGAAAAACACCCGTCTAGCTGAATCCACCGTGAAAAATTTCCCCCACTCTTTATCTGTGCCTAAATCAAAACGTGGATTCCATGAAAAAAGCTTAGAAGTGCTCGCCTGTGGAACTCTGTTCCGTCTGCCTGCTTCCCACCTGACTACAACTTGGATGTCTTCAAGTCCAACGTTAACAAATTCCTAATCAACCTCCCCCTTAAGTAAACACTTCATCAAATCTCCACACTAACGTAATGTACTTGCAATAACCCTTATCCCTGAGTGGCTTCCGGGCCTTGATAAGTGGTGATAACTGTGTAAAATAAAATAAAATAAAAAAACCTTCCCTGATTTATTTTACTGATGCCTCTTCAAATTTTTATTTTACTCATGCCTCTACACATTTTCATTTTACTGACGTACCTTAAATATTTTATTTTACTGATGCCACTTACCTGATTTATTTTTTGATGACCCTTATTATTTTCATTTTTTATGCTAATACCTTTTTTAGTTTACTGATGCCTTCAACTTTTTTAAAATCTTAACATTTTAATTTTACTGATGCCCCTTTGACACTTTCACCTTCCCGATTCTTATTAACATTTTCACTTTCTTGATATCCCTTCACATTTTCACCTTACTGATTCCCATAAACTTTAATATTTTATATATTATTTATTTTTTCTATTTGTATATCATTTAGATTAAATTTTTTGTTTTCATAACTTTTTTTTATTATTGTTAGAGTTATAAGGTTATTTTTATATTTGTATATTTACTGTTTATTAATTCTTGTTTTACGGTATTTATCTTTATGTATTTATTTTAATTGTAGAAAAATAATTAGTTTATGTCAATGGCGTAGCAACTGTTTTTGCCGCTTCCTGATAGCATTTAATAATTTGTAAACCTTCAAAATTCAAATTATTCAAAAACCCCCAAATATTTATTTTCATGAAACTACAATCAAGGGGTTAATTTTAGACTGCTGCTATTAGTCTCAGACTTTCATCTTATTAAAGTAATTCTATGCATATACAGTCGTTGTCAAAGAAAATTAAACATTTTTCAAAACAACATATTATTCAAATTATTGAAAAAATTTGTTGAATTAAATTACCTGCTACATAAACAAGTAAATAAAATTTAGAACGCAAACAAAGGAAACTGAATATTTTTCAAAACAAAAACGTATAATTCAAATTATAAAATAATTGTTGAATTAAATTAATTGCCTACACGAACAAATATGATAATAAATTTGATTGAAAATATTTGAAAACCTGAAAATGTTATGAAATGACAAAATCATTTTATTTACTTCCTTGTTGTTAAAGTCCGAATTTTCGCCAAAAAACATGGATTTATCAAGGAGAATATAGTCCGATGTAGTTTTCTGTTCTTTTTCTTCATAATGTTGTTATTAAGAGGTCGAACCTCCCGAAGAGAAAAAAGTCTTGTATTGATGCTGTTTTAAATCCGTGTGTGTAATCGTTCGGTTAAAGCGCTACATTTTAGAAATGTTACAGATTTTAGAAAACATTTTTTTAAAAATAAATTTAAGTGAGAATATTTGAAAATCTGAAAATATTATGAAATGATAAAATCATTTTTATTTACTTTCTGTTGTTGTTAATAATGTTCCAATACGTTTAAAATAATTAAATTTTTTTTTAAATGAATTAGAGAACTGCCGCAAGGCATCGAGTTGGTTGAAAATTTACAAAAAGACTTTTTGCACTTTTTGAGGAGAGAGGGAGGTGCAAAGTTATCAATAACACTATCAAAAATTCACTCCATAGACAAGTTCCCTCTGTATGGAGAGGATTGACAAATCTGTAAGCACTGTCTGGCTCATTGTTGATCGGTTGCAGTGTATGTTTTCGCGTTAACTAGTAATTGCCTTTCGAATTCTTCAACTTCACGCACACCATCCTCATTGACAGTTTTTGATGTATCAACGCTGTCGATGTCGACTTCCGAAGTAAGAGTATCAGCGTTACCAATGTCAACTTCATCTTCGGTTTCAGCATGATTTGCGCCTTTTGTTTCCGCCATTTCGGTCGTAGGAGTCTTTTTGATGAATTTCAACAGCGCGCCTTCCTTTTGTTTTTCGCTTTTTACAGAATGCTGCACTGCTCTCCTTCATTCCATTTATTATGGCACCTTCTTTAAAAATTCACACAAATATTCTGAAAAAAAAAATTAAAAATACTATTTTAAAAAGTAGTTCGGTATTTCTCTGCATAAGCACTTTCTTGTGTTGTTCCGTACTGGTACCTCAAAAGGTGAGATATCCCCCCACAATCAGTTTTCTGAGATACCTATCCCTATATATATATATATATATATATATATATATATATATATATATATATATATATATATATATATATATATATATATATATAGAGAGAGAGAGAGAGAGAGAGAGAGAGAGCGTCGTCACTAACTCTAACCCCCCAAATAAAAGAAACTCATGGGGAACCAGTCTTTCAATTTATTTTTATTTTAAATGTTATATGTTTTTGGCTACTTTTCCATTCTGTTGAGTATTTTATTTTCTATTTTTGCGCGATTTAGTCTCCAAAATTATGCGCGAAAACAAGGCCCCTCTCTCCATCCCCCACGAAGAAGAAGAAAACCAAAAAAATGAAATGAAAAATAAAACAAAACAATGAAATGAAAAATAAAACCAAAAAGAAATTTCATTTCATTTTTTGTTTTATTTTTTATTTCATTTTTTGGTTTTATTTTTCATTTCATTGTTTTGGTTTTATTTTTCATTTCATTTTTTTTTGTTTTATTTTTCTTTTCATTGTTTTGGCTTTATTTTTCATTTCATTGTTTTGGTTTATTTTTCATTTCATTGTTTTGTTTTATTTTTCATTTCATTGTTTTATTTTATTTTTCATTTCATTGTTTTGTTTTATTTTTCATTTCATTGTTTTGTTTTATTTTTCATTTCATTTTTTTTGATTTTATTTTTCATTTCATTTTTTGTTTTACTTTTCATTTCATTTTTTGATTTTATTTTTCATTTCATTTTTTGTTTTATTTTTCATTTCATTGTTTTGTTTTATTTTTATTTCATTGTTTTGTTTTATTTTTCATTTCATTGTTTTGGTTTATTTTTCATTTCATTGTTTTGTTTTATTTTTCATTTCATTGTTTTGTTTTATTTTTCATTTCATTGTTTGTTTTATTTTTCATTTGATTTTTTTGTTTTTATTTTTCTTTTAATTGTTTTGTTTTATTTTTCATTTCATTGTTTTGTTTTATTTTTCATTTGATTTTTTTGTTTTTATTTTTCATTTCATTGTTTTGTTTTATTTTTCATTTCATTGTTTTGTTTTATTTTTCATTTCATTGTTTTGTTTTATTTTTCATTTGATTTTTTTGTTTTTATTTTTCTTTTCATTGTTTTGTTTTATTTTTCATTTCATTGTTTTGTTTTATTTTTCATTTAATTTTTTTGGTTTTTTCTCATTTCATTTTTTGTTTTATTTTTCTTTTCATTGTTTTGTTTTATTTTTCATTTCATTGTTTTGTTTTATTTTTCATTTCATTGTTTTGTTTTTATTTTTCATTTAATTTTTTTGGTTTTTTCTCATTTCATTGTTTTGTTTTATTTTTCTTTTCATTGTTTTGTTTTATTTTTCATTTCATTGTTTTGTTTTATTTTTCATTTGATTTTTTTGTTTTTATTTTTCATTTCATTGTTTTGTTTTTATTTTTCATTTCATTGTTTTGTTTTATTTTTCATTTGATTTTTTTGTTTTTATTTTTCATTTCATTGTTTTGTTTTATTTTTCATTTCATTGTTTTGTTTTATTTTTCATTTCATTGTTTTGTTTTATTTTTCATTTGATTTTTTTGTTTTTATTTTTCATTTCATTGTTTTGTTTTATTTTTCATTTCATTGTTTTGTTTTATTTTTCATTTCATTGTTTTGTTTTATTTTTCATTTGATTTTTTTGTTTTTATTTTTCTTTTCATTGTTTTGTTTTATTTTTCATTTCATTGTTTTGTTTTATTTTTCATTTAATTTTTTTGGTTTTTTCTCATTTCATTTTTTGTTTTATTTTTCTTTTCATTGTTTTGTTTTATTTTTCATTTCATTGTTTTGTTTTATTTTTCATTTCATTGTTTTGTTTTTATTTTTCATTTAATTTTTTTGGTTTTTTCTCATTTCATTGTTTTGTTTTATTTTTCTTTTCATTGTTTTGGTTTATTTTTCATTTCATTGTTTTGTTTTATTTTTCATTTCATTGTTTTGGTTTATTTTTAATTTCATTATTTAGTCTTATTTTTCATTTCATTTTTTTTTTATTTTTCATTTCATTGTTTTGTTTTATTTTTAATTTCATTATTTAGTCTTATTTTTCATTTCATTTTTTTTTATTTTTCATTTAATTGTTTTGGTTTATTTTTAATTTCATTATTTTGTTTTATTTTTCATTTCATTGTTTTGGTTTATTTTTCATTTCATTGTTTCGTTTTATTTTTCATTTCATTGTTTTGTTTTATTTTTCATTTCATTATTTTGTTTTATTTTTCATTTCATTGTTTTGTTTTATTTTTCATTTCATTGTTTTGTTTTATTTTTCATTTCATTGTTTTGGTTTATTTTTGATTTCATTGTTTTGTTTTATTTTTCATTTCATTGTTTTGTTTTATTTTTTATTTCATTGTTTTGTTTTATTTTTCATTTCATTGTTTTGTTTTATTTTTCATTTCATTGTTTTGGTTTATTTTTGATTTCATTGTTTTGTTTTATTTTTCATTTCATTGTTTTGGTTTATTTTTCATTTCATTTTTTTGGTTTTATTTTTCATTTCATTGTTTTGTTTTTATTTTTCATTTCATTGTTTTGTTTTATTTTTCATTTCATTGTTTTGGTTTATTTTTCATTTCATTGTTTTGTTTTATTTTTCATTTCATTGTTTTGTTTTATTTTTCATTTCATTGTTTTGTTTTATTTTTCATTTCATTTTTTTTTTTTTTTTTTCATTTCATTGTTTTGTTTTATTTTTCATTTCATTGTTTTGTTTTATTTTTCATTTCATTGTTTTGGTTTATTTTTTATTTCATTGTTTTGGTTTATTTTTCATTTCATTGTTTTGGTTTATTTGTCATTTCATTGTTTTGTTTTATTTTTCATTTCATTGTTTTGGTATATTTTTAATTTCATTGTTTTGTTTTATTTTTCTTTTCATTGTTTTGTTTTATTTTTCATTTCATTGTTTTGTTTTATTTTTCATTTCATTGTTTTGGTTTATTTTTCATTTCATTGTTTTGGTATATTTTTAATTTCATTGTTTTGTTTTATTTTTCTTTTCATTGTTTTGTTTTATTTTTCATTTCATTGTTTTGGTTTATTTTTAATTTCATTATTTAGTCTTATTTTTCATTTCATTTTTTTTTATTTTTCATTTCATTTTTTTGGTTTTATTTTTCATTTCATTGTTTTGTTTTATTTTTCATTTCATTGTTTTGTTTTATTTTTCATTTCATTGTTTTGGTTTATTTTTCATTTGATTTTTTTGTTTTTTTTTCATTTCATTGTTTTGTTTTATTTTTCTGTTCATTGTTTTGTTTTATTTTTCATTTAATTTTTTTGTTTTGTTTTCATTTCATTATTTTGGTTTATTTTTCATTTCATTGTTTTGTTTCATTTTTCATTTCATTGTTTTGGTTTATTTTTAATTTCATTTTTTTTATTTTTCATTTCATTTTTTTGGTTTTATTTTTCATTTTATTGTTTTGTTTTTATTTTTCATTTCATTGTTTTGTTTTTATTTTTCATTTAATTTTTTTTTATTTTTCATTTCATTGTTTTGTTTTATTTTTCGTTTCATTGTTTTGTTTTTATTTTTCATTTAATTTTTGTTTTTTTTTCATTTCATTGTTTTGTTTTATTTTTCATTTCATTGTTTTGTTTTATTTTTCATTTTATTGTTTTGTTTTATTTTTCATTTCATTGTTTTGTTTTATTTTTCATTTCATTGTTTTGTTTTATTTTTCATTTCATTGTTTTGTTTTATTTTTCATTTCATTGTTTTGTTTTTATTTTTCATTTAATTTTTTTTTATTTTTCATTTCATTGTTTTGTTTTATTTTTCATTTGATTTTTTTGTTTTTATTTTTCATTTCATTGTGTTGTTTTTATTTTTCATTTAATTTTTTTTTATTTTTCATTTCATTGTTTTGTTTTATTTTTCATTTGATTTTTTTGTTTTTATTTTTCTTTTCATTGTTTTGTTTTATTTTTCATTTCATTGTTTTGTTTTATTTTTCATTTCATTGTTTTGTTTTTATATTTCATTTAATTTTTTTTTATTTTTCATTTCATTGTTTTGTTTTATTTTTCATTTCATTGTTTTGTTTTATTTTTCATTTCATTGTTTTGTTGTATTTTTCATTTCATTGTTTTGTTTTATTGTTCATTTCATTGTTTTGTTTTATTTTTCATTTCATTTTTTTGGTTTATTTTTCATTTCATTGTTTTGGTTTATTTTTCATTTGATTTTTTTGTTTTTATTTTTATTTCATTGTTTTGTTTTATTTTTCTGTTCATTGTTTTGTTTTATTTTTCATTTAATTTTTTTGTTTTTTTTTCATTTTATTGTTTTGGTTTATTTTTCATTTCATTGTTTTGTTTCATTTTTCATTTCATTGTTTTGGTTTATTTTTAATTTCATTTTTTTTTATTTTTCATTTCATTTTTTTGGTTTTATTTTTCATTTCATTGTTTTGTTTTTATTTTTCATTTCATTGTTTTGTTTTTATTTTTCATTTAATTTTTTTTTATTTTTCATTTCATTGTTTTGTTTTATTTTTAATTTGATTTTTTTGTTTTTATTTTTCTTTTCATTGTTTTGTTTTTATTTTTCATTTAATTTTTTTTTATTTTTCATTTCATTGTTTTGTATTATTTTTCATTTGATTTTTTTGTTTTTATTTTTCATTTCATTGTTTTGTTTTTATTTTTCATTTAATTTTTTTTTATTTTTCATTTCACTGTTTTGTTTTATTTTTAATTTGATTTTTTTGTTTTTATTTTTCATTTCATTGTTTTGTTTTTATTTTTCATTTAATTTTTTTTTATTTTTCATTTCATTGTTTTGTTTTCTTTTTCATTTGATTTTTTTGTTTTTATTTTTCTTTTCATTGTTTTGTTTTATTTTTCATTTCATTGTTTTGTTTTATTTTTCATTTCATTGTTTTGTTTTTATTTTTCATTTAATTTTTTTTATTTTTCATTTCATTGTTTTGTTTTATTTTTCATTTCATTGTTTTGTTTTATTTTTCATTTCATTGTTTTGTTTTATTTTTCATTTCATTGTTTTGTTTTATTTTTCATTTCATTTTTTTGGTTTTATTTTTCATTTCATTGTTTTGTTTTATTTTTCATTTCATTGTTTTGGTTTATTTTTCATTTGATTTTTTTGTTTTTATTTTTATTTCATTGTTTTGTTTTATTTTTCTGTTCATTGTTTTGTTTTATTTTTCATTTAATTTTTTTGTTTTTTTTTCATTTCATTGTTTTGGTTTATTTTTCATTTCATTGTTTTGTTTCATTTTTCATTTCATTGTTTTGGTTTATTTTTCATTTCATTTTTTTTTATTTTTCATTTCATTTTTTTGGTTTTATTTTTCATTTCATTGTGTTGTTTTTATTTTTCATTTCATTGTTTTGTTTTTATTTTTCATTTAATTTTTTTTTATTTTTCATTTCATTGTTTTTGTTTATTTTTAATTTGATTGTTTTGGTTTATTTTTCATTACATTGTTTTGTTTTATTTTTCTGTTCATTGTTTTGGTTTATTTTTCATTTCATTGTTTTGTTTTATTTTTCATTTCATTGTTTTGTTTTATTTTTCATTTCATTGTTTTGGTTTATTTTTCATTTGATTTTTTTGTTTTTATTTTTATTTCATTGTTTTGTTTTATTTTTCTGTTCATTGTTTTGTTTTATTTTTCATTTCATTGTTTTGGTTTATTTTTCATTTCATTGTTTTGGTTTATTTTTCATTTCATTGTTTTGTTTTATTTTTCATTTCATTGTTTTGTTTTTATTTTTCATTTAATTTTTTTGTTTTATTTTTCATTTCATTGTTTTGGTTTATTTTTCATTTCATTGTTTTGTTTTATTTTTCATTTCGTTGTTTTGTTTTATTTTTCATTTCATTGTTTTGTTTTTATTTTTCATTTAATTTTTTTGTTTTTTTTTCATTTCATTGTTTTGGTTTATTTTTCATTTGATTTTTTTGTTTTTATTTTTATTTCATTGTTTTGTTTTATTTTTCTGTTCATTGTTTTGTTTTATTTTTCATTTCATTGTTTTGGTTTATTTTTCATTTGATTGTTTTGTTTTATTTTTCATTTCATTGTTTTGTTTTATTTTTCTGTTCATTGTTTTGGTTTTATTTTTCATTTCATTGTTTTGTTTTATTTTTCTGTTCATTGTTTTGGTTTATTTTTCATTTCATTGTTTTGTTTTATTTTTCATTTCATTGTTTTGGTTTATTTTTCATTTGATTTTTTTGTTTTTATTTTTATTTCATTGTTTTGTTTTATTTTTCTGTTCATTGTTTTGTTTTATTTTTCATTTCATTGTTTTGGTTTATTTTTCATTTCATTGTTTTGTTTTATTTTTCATTTCATTGTTTTGTTTTTATTTTTCATTTAATTTTTTTTATTTTTCATTTCACTGTTTTGTTTTATTTTTAATTTGATTTTTTTGTTTTTATTTTTCATTTCATTGTTTTGTTTTTATTTTTCATTTAATTTTTTTTTATTTTTCATTTCATTGTTTTGTTTTCTTTTTCATTTGATTTTTTTGTTTTTATTTTTCTTTTCATTGTTTTGTTTTATTTTTCATTTCATTGTTTTGTTTTATTTTTCATTTCATTGTTTTGTTTTTATTTTTCATTTAATTTTTTTTATTTTTCATTTCATTGTTTTGTTTTATTTTTCATTTCATTGTTTTGTTTTATTTTTCATTTCATTGTTTTGTTTTATTTTTCATTTCATTGTTTTGTTTTATTTTTCATTTCATTTTTTTGGTTTTATTTTTCATTTCATTGTTTTGGTTTATTTTTCATTTGATTTTTTTGTTTTTATTTTTATTTCATTGTTTTGTTTTATTTTTCTGTTCATTGTTTTGTTTTATTTTTCATTTCATTGTTTTGGTTTATTTTTCATTTGATTGTTTTGTTTTATTTTTCATTTCATTGTTTTGTTTTATTTTTCTGTTCATTGTTTTGGTTTTATTTTTCATTTCATTGTTTTGTTTTATTTTTCTGTTCATTGTTTTGGTTTATTTTTCATTTCATTGTTTTGTTTTATTTTTCATTTCATTGTTTTGGTTTATTTTTCATTTGATTTTTTTGTTTTTATTTTTATTTCATTGTTTTGTTTTATTTTTCTGTTCATTGTTTTGTTTTATTTTTCATTTCATTGTTTTGGTTTATTTTTCATTTCATTGTTTTGTTTTATTTTTCATTTCATTGTTTTGTTTTTATTTTTCATTTAATTTTTTTTTATTTTTCATTTCACTGTTTTGTTTTATTTTTAATTTGATTTTTTTGTTTTTATTTTTCATTTCATTGTTTTGTTTTTATTTTTCATTTAATTTTTTTTTATTTTTCATTTCATTGTTTTGTTTTCTTTTTCATTTGATTTTTTTGTTTTTATTTTTCTTTTCATTGTTTTGTTTTATTTTTCATTTCATTGTTTTGTTTTATTTTTCATTTCATTGTTTTGTTTTTATTTTTCATTTAATTTTTTTTATTTTTCATTTCATTGTTTTGTTTTATTTTTCATTTCATTGTTTTGTTTTATTTTTCATTTCATTGTTTTGTTTTATTTTTCATTTCATTGTTTTGTTTTATTTTTCATTTCATTTTTTTGGTTTTATTTTTCATTTCATTGTTTTGTTTTATTTTTCATTTCATTGTTTTGGTTTATTTTTCATTTGATTTTTTTGTTTTTATTTTTATTTCATTGTTTTGTTTTATTTTTCTGTTCATTGTTTTGTTTTATTTTTCATTTAATTTTTTTGTTTTTTTTTCATTTCATTGTTTTGGTTTATTTTTCATTTCATTGTTTTGTTTCATTTTTCATTTCATTGTTTTGGTTTATTTTTCATTTCATTTTTTTTTATTTTTCATTTCATTTTTTTGGTTTTATTTTTCATTTCATTGTGTTGTTTTTATTTTTCATTTCATTGTTTTGTTTTTATTTTTCATTTAATTTTTTTTTATTTTTCATTTCATTGTTTTGGTTTATTTTTAATTTGATTGTTTTGGTTTATTTTTCATTACATTGTTTTGTTTTATTTTTCTGTTCATTGTTTTGGTTTATTTTTCATTTCATTGTTTTGTTTTATTTTTCATTTCATTGTTTTGTTTTATTTTTCATTTCATTGTTTTGGTTTATTTTTCATTTGATTTTTTTGTTTTTATTTTTATTTCATTGTTTTGTTTTATTTTTCTGTTCATTGTTTTGTTTTATTTTTCATTTCATTGTTTTGGTTTATTTTTCATTTCATTGTTTTGGTTTATTTTTCATTTCATTGTTTTGTTTTATTTTTCATTTCATTGTTTTGTTTTTATTTTTCATTTAATTTTTTTGTTTTATTTTTCATTTCATTGTTTTGGTTTATTTTTCATTTCATTGTTTTGTTTTATTTTTCATTTCGTTGTTTTGTTTTATTTTTCATTTCATTGTTTTGTTTTTATTTTTCATTTAATTTTTTTGTTTTTTTTTCATTTCATTGTTTTGGTTTATTTTTCATTTGATTTTTTTGTTTTTATTTTTATTTCATTGTTTTGTTTTATTTTTCTGTTCATTGTTTTGTTTTATTTTTCATTTCATTGTTTTGGTTTATTTTTCATTTGATTGTTTTGTTTTATTTTTCATTTCATTGTTTTGTTTTATTTTTCTGTTCATTGTTTTGGTTTTATTTTTCATTTCATTGTTTTGTTTTATTTTTCTGTTCATTGTTTTGGTTTATTTTTCATTTCATTGTTTTGTTTTATTTTTCATTTCATTGTTTTGGTTTATTTTTCATTTGATTTTTTTGTTTTTATTTTTATTTCATTGTTTTGTTTTATTTTTCTGTTCATTGTTTTGTTTTATTTTTCATTTCATTGTTTTGGTTTATTTTTCATTTCATTGCTTTGGTTTATTTTTCATTTCATTGTTTTGTTTTATTTTTCATTTCATTGTTTTGGTTTATTTTTCATTTCATTGTTTTATTTTATTTTTCATTTCATTGCTTTGGTTTATTTTTCATTTCATTGTTTTGTTTTATTTTTCATTTCATTGTTTTGGTTTATTTTTCATTTCATTGTTTTGTTTTATTTTTCATTTCATTGTTTTGGTTTATTTTTCATTTCATTGTTTTGTTTTTATTTTTCATTTCATTGTTTTGGTTTATTTTTCATTTCATTGTTTTGGTTTATTTTTCATTTGATTTTTTTGTTTTTATTTTTCATTTCATTGTTTTGGTTTATTTTTCATTTCATTGTTTTGGTTTATTTTTCATTTCATTGTTTTGGTTTATTTTTCATTTCATTGTTTTATTTTATTTTTCATTTCATTGTTTTATTTTATTTTTCATTTCATTGTTTTGTTTTATTTTTCATTTCATTGTTTTGGTTTATTTTTTATTTCATTGTTTTGTTTTATTTTTCTGTTCATTGTTTTGTTTTATTTTTCATTTCATTGTTTTGTTTTATTTTTCATTTCATTGTTTTTGTTTTATTTTTCATTTCATTGTTTTGGTTTATTCTTCATTTCGTTGTTTTGGTTTATTTTTCATTTCATTGTTTTGGTTTATTTTTTATTTCGTTGTTTTGGTTTATTTTTCATTTCATTGTTTTGGTTTATTTTTCATTTCGTTGTTTTGGTTTATTTTTCATTTCATTGCTTTGGTTTATTTTTCATTTCATTGTTTTGTTTTATTTTTTATTTCATTGTTTTGGTTTATTTTTCATTTCATTGTTTTGGTTTATTTTTTATTTCATTGTTTTGGTTTATTTTTCATTTCGTTGTTTTGGTTTATTTTTCATTTCATTGTTTTGGTTTATTTTTCATTTCATTGTTTATTTTTATTTTTCTGTTCATTGTTTTGTTTTATTTTTCATTTGATTGTTTTGGTTTATTTTTCATTTCATTGCTTTGGTTTTGGTAATTATGCAGTAAAATGGACCATGAAATTTAACTTTTACAGTATCTTTTGTTTATGAAATTATTATGTGAAACAACAGTCCTGCTTGTGAAACTACAGTCCTATTTAGAAAAAAGAATAGTTCCTTAGTTTTTTTTTATTCCATTGTTTTGTTTGGTTAATTATCCAGCGAAACGAGAATGAAATTAAATTTTTACGGTATGTTTTATTTATTGAAATGTTATGTGAAACTATAGTCTAGTTGAAACAAAACATTTCTTAGTTATTTCATTTCATTATTAACATATTCACGACAAGTACAGATTTATTAAAAATTAAAACATACTTATTATTAGTTGTTGTTACTAGCAGTCGAGTTGTTGTGTTTGTTGTTGTTGTTGTTTTTCTTGCTAGGCTGTACAGTCGATTCGCTAATTTTGTTTCGCTAAAATTTGCGTTCCGTTCCATTTTTTACATCCTTTCGCGACCGCCATTTTGCGTACGACTTTAGTTCAGATTACCAATTTTATTGGTTCAGATTACCAATTTTATTGGTTCAGATTACCAATTTTACTGGTTCAGATTACCAATTTCTTGTGTTTTTATATATTTTGTTAAATAAGGAAATACTTTGAAAAGTGATAAATTATTATTCTAATTATTTTGGGGGTTTGTTTTACAATATATAGAGATTCGAGAGATTTTTTTGGTTTTCTTTTTCTTTACATTGTTTTGGTTTTATTTTACATTTCATTGTTTTGTTTTATTTTTTATTTCATTGTTTTGGTTTATTTTTATTTCATTGTTTTGTTTTATGTTTCATTTCATTGTTTTGTTTTATTTTTTTATTTCCTTGTTTTGTTTTATTTTTCTGTTCATTGTTTTGTTTTCTTTTTCTTTTCATTGTTTTGTTTTATTTTTCATTTCATTGTTTTGTTTTATTTTTCATTTCATTGTTTTGTTTTATTTTTCATTTCATTTTTTTGGTTTATTTTTCATTTCATTGTTTTGTTTTATTTTTCATTTCATTGTTTTGGTATATTTTTCATTTCATTGTTTTGTTTTATTTTTCATTTCATTGTTTTGGTTTATTTTTCATTTCATTGTTTTGTTTTATTTTTCATTTCATTGTTTTGTTTTATTTTTCATTTCATTGTTTTGGTATATTTTTCATTTCATTGTTTTGTTTTATTTTTCATTTCATTGTTTTGTTTTATTTTTCATTTCATTGTTTTGGTTTATTTTTCTGTTCATTGTTTTGGTTTATTTTTCATTTCATTGTTTTGTTTTATTTTTCAGTTCATTGTTTTGTTTTATTTTTCTTTTCATTGTTTTGTTTTATTTTTCATTTCATTGTTTTGTTTTATTTTTCATTTCATTTTTTTTTTTTTTCATTTCATTGTTTTGTTTTATTTTTCATTTCATTGTTTTGTTTTATTTTTCATTTCATTGTTTTGTTTTATTTTTCATTTCATTGTTTTGTTTTATTTTTCTTTTCATTGTTTTGTTTTATTTTTCATTTCATTGTTTTGTTTTATTTTTCATTTCATTGTTTTGTTTTATTTTTCATTTCATTGTTTTGTTTTATTTTTCATTTCATTGTTTTGTTTTTATTTTTCATTTCATTGTTTTGTTTTTATTTTTCATTTCATTGTTTTGTTTTATTTTTCATTTCATTGTTTTGTTTTATTTTTTATTTCATTGTTTTGTTTTATTTTTTATTTCATTGTTTTGTTTTATTTTTCATTTCATTGTTTTTGTTTTATTTTTCATTTCATTGTTTTGTTTTATTTTTCATTTCATTGTTTTGTTTTATTTTTCATTTCATTGTTTTGTTTTATTTTTCATTTCATTGTTTTGTTTTATTTTTCATTTCATTTTTTTTTTATTTTTCATTTCATTGTTTTGTTTTATTTTTCATTTCATTGTTTTGTTTTATTTTTTATTTCATTGTTTTGTTTTATTTTTTATTTCATTGTTTTGTTTTATTTTTCATTTCATTGTTTTGTTTTATTTTTCATTTCATTGTTTTGTTTTATTTTTCATTTCATTGTTTTGTTTTATTTTTTATTTCATTGTTTTGTTTTATTTTTCATTTCATTGTTTTGGTATATTTTTCATTTCATTGTTTTGTTTTATTTTTCATTTCATTGTTTTGTTTTATTTTTTATTTCATTGTTTTGTTTTATTTTTCATTTCATTGTTTTGTTTTATTTTTCATTTCATTGTTTTGTTTTATTTTTCATTTCATTGTTTTGTTTTATTTTTCATTTCATTGTTTTGTTTTATTTTTCATTTCATTGTTTAGGTTTATTTTCCATTTCATTGTTTTGTT